>NW_022986866.1:93014-118977 GCF_010094085.1 Westerdykella ornata | reverse complement strand
TGTGAGCAAAACAACGTTTTAGTGGCACTATATCCACCACATTCCACGCATCGATTGCAGCCTCTGGATGTCTCCGTATTTGGGCCTCTGGCTAACTTCTACTCCCAAAACCTTGATGAATGGATCCTAAGGACTAGCGGCCTTTCTCATCTATCAAAACGAGAGTTTTGGAGTTTGTTTTACCCTGCATTTCAGGCTTCCTTTACAGAAGAGAATATTGAATCTGGATTTCGCAAAACAGGGCTCTCCCCACTAGACGCGGAAGCTGTCTTGTAGCAGATCAAACAGAGGCCTACTAGCAGCAGTGACTCAGCTAAATCTAGCCTCTCTGACATAGATTTGAGCAAAATTCGCCGTGCTGCACGTCAGGGTGCGAAGCAAGGTGCGAATGAGGTTATTACTAAGTCGCTATTGCCAAAACTGATTGATCGAGTGGAGCGCGCAGAAGCTGAGAACCAGCTTCTTAAATCACGTTTAGCAGCTGCTGAGTCGACTATTCAGCTTGAGAAGAAGCGCCGTAAGCGTGGCAACCCATTATTCAACAATCTGTTTGAGATTACGGAAGGCGAACCGATGTTCTTTAGTCCTGCGAAGATCGCGGCTGCACGGGAGAAGCAGGAGGAGCAGGAACGCACTCAACAAGAAGCTACAGCACAGAAAGCTGAATCTAAGATTCAGAAACGGCTTCTAAAAGAGGCAGCGCAACAACATGCAGCTAATAAGAAGGCTGAACGGCAGAAAGAGAAGTTATGCAGAGAGGCCGCACGCGAGGAAGAGAAGCAGGAAAAGAAGGCCATAAAGCAACTACAGCAGAAGTCTAAACAGGCCTCAAAACAGCGCACACGTAACAATAAAACAGCTCCAAAGAAGCCTCCAGAGAAGCAATTATCGCAGCAGCAGGATATTGTTGAGATCTCATCAGATGAAGGCGTTGGATCGAGTTCTACGGTTGCGCGACCTCGCCGCAAACAGCGGCTGCCAAAACACCTCCAACATGAAGATATCCAGATAGAACCATTTGCGTAGATATAATTAATAAGACTACCAAGTTTCGTAACAATTAATATTGTTGTAGTTAAGATATTTTTAATAATTTGTAGAGGGAGAAATTGCGGCTCCGACCGTGCACGATCTGCGACCGTGCACGGTCTGCGAAGGCCTTCTATAGGTCTAGCCTCGCAACCTTAGAACAACCTCAATTGCAGTTGCAAGCTGCCTTCAAAGGTGCAACTCTGGGATCTCTTTGGAAGTGTCACCATATGCTTATGAAAATGCAGAGTGGGCTCCTCCGGAGTGAATGCACCTTTCGTTCACACGAGTGTACGTTCTCGCCAATCAGATTGTGTGATTGTGGCACCAACAACCTGCGCGGCTTGGGTGGGGGGGGGGGCAGTGCTACGAAAACGAGAGCACCCGGACTCCGTGAGAACTACAGTATTTAAAGTCTGAACATTGACTCTATTTCGTTTTCAAGCCCACATCACAAAGGCTCGCGTCTCCGCCACGTTTTCTTGCTTTCAGCTCTCTTGGCAACTTACGGTTAGGCAACTGCGAGAGGCCGCAAGGCCACGAGGAGGCAGGTAGGCAGTGACTTTTAACATTGGATACTTATATCCCACATTTCTACGAATCGAGGAGACATCTGAAATTACTTGCCTGTCTGCAATTGAGTTTTTTTCCGATATCATTGTCTCACAGTAACCCGAACTCGTCACCGTCACCCTCTCAGAATCATGGCTTCCCCTTACCACGGCCATTTCGGCATGCATGGCCGTATATGCGGCATGTACTACACCTGTCGTGGTGCTACCACAAATGGAACTGAGCTTTCTTCTCTTCCCCTGGTCGACATTCAGGCTCACGCCTCTATACTGTCATTCACCTCACGCACAGTCCTTAAACAGACCTTTATCAACCCATCCGAAACGAAAGGCATCAAAGAGCTCAGATACATGTTTCCGTTGCACGATGGAGTCAGTGTCGTGGGCTTCACCTGTCGCATCCGCGATCGAGTCATCGTCGGCGAAGTGAAAGAGAGAGATAGGGCGAAAGCCGTGTTCAAAGAGGCTGTAGCCAGAGGGGAGACAGCAGGATTGTTGGAGCAGCTAAAGGAAGCTTCCGACGTTTTCACAACGACCATAGGAAATGTCCCACCAGGAGAAAGAGTGGTTGTTACCCTGACTTATCTCGGAGAGCTCAAGCATGACATGGGCGTTGACGGAATCCGGTACACCATCCCTACCCACATATGTCCACGATATGGAGTCGTGGGTCCTGGAATCGAAGGCGAGCGAGCGCCACAGGCTCAAGGGAGAGGAATCTCTATCACCGTCGACGTAGAGGTTGGGGAAGGTTCGATTATCCAGAAGGTCCAATCGCCCAGTCATCCCATTTCTGTTTCGATGGGAACAACATCCATTGCACCGGACGGCGACCCGAGTATGACGAAAGCCACTGCAAGTCTGAGTCTGGAGACAGCCGGGTTGGAGACTGATTTTATCCTCCAAATCGTTGCAAAACAGAGTGGCATACCGAGAGCGATTTTAGAGACCCATCCAAGGATACCGAACCATCGAGCTCTGATGGCTACCTTAGTCCCCAAGTTTGCCCTTCCTGCGGAGAAGCCCGAAATCGTCTTCATGGTTGATCGCAGTGGCAGCATGTCGGGGAGTAACATTCAGCTGACTATCCAAGCCCTCAAGGTCTTTCTCAAATCCTTGCCTGTGGGCGTAAAATTCAACATATGTTCCTTCGGCTCACGGTACTCGTTCCTTTGGGCACAGAGCAAGACATACACCCAGGAGACTTTGGCGGCGGCACTCACTCACGTCGAATTTATGGATGCAAATTTTGGGGGCACTGAAATGCTGCAGCCGCTGGAAGCGATCATCAAGCAACGGTATACTGACATCCCACTGGATGTCATGCTGTTGACGGATGGACAGATATGGAACCAGCAGGCACTCTTCTCCTCGCTCAATCGCGAGGTAGCCCAGGCGAAGATGCCAATGCGCGTCTTCACTCTTGGGGTCGGAAACGGCGTATCCCTTGCGCTGGTCGAGGGCATTGCAAGAGCAGGGAACGGATTCTGTCAGACAGTTGCTGATGGTGAGAAGATGGATTCTAAGGTTGTGCGCATGTTGAAGGGAGCACTCTCTCCCCACGTGCACGATTATACCCTGGAAGTGAAATACTCTGGGAAATCGAACGGGAATGAGGTCCCAGAAGACTATGAGGTTGTCGAGAAGGTTGCTGATGCCTTGATGACCAAGCTAGATCTGAAGGATGACGAAAAGACAAAGTCTCCGGTATGTCACCAACCGTGCGGTGCGTAATCCCTTGCTAATTACCATCAGCAAAAACCCATATCACTTTATGATGAGTCCGTCGACCCTGACCAAGAAGAAAAGACAGCAGATGATGACAGTGGTCAATCGAAATATGCGTATCTCCCCAACCTTTCAGTGCCATGCATAATCCAGACTCCGCAAAAGATACCATCCCTGTTTGCCTTCAACAGGACAACGGTGTACCTACTTCTCGGCCCTGAGTCTACCAAAATGACGCCGAAGTCAGTTATCTTACGTGGAACCAGCCAGCACGGTCCCCTCGAACTCGAAATCCCAGTGCAAGTGCTTGACACGCCTGGAGAAACAATCCACCAGCTCGCCGCTAAGAAAGCCATTGCCGAACTAGAAGAAGGCCGTGGCTGGCTCCCTGATGCAAAAGATGCTAAGACTGGTAACCCTGTAAAAGACCAATACCCGAGCCGCTTCTCCGACATGGTGGAACGCGAAGCGGTACGTCTTGGAGTACAGTTCCAAGTGGGCGGCAAGTGGTGCTCGTTCGTCGCTGTGGAGAAGAAGGATACGACAACCGGCCAAGAGGTGGGCGAGGACTGGGAATGGCTTGATGCTACTTACACACCCCCTGGAAGTGAGGATGGGAAGGGTGAGCTCACACCGGCCGACAGAAAGAAGGCAGTGACGGACAATATCAACAGACTTGTGGAGAGGGGCGAACATTTGCCTCCACGCACTGGTAATCTTTCTCTCTTTGGGAACGCCTCTGCAGGGAGATCACTCTTCGGGAGTAACTCAGTCTGGACATCGCCTCTACAAGGTTCTTTTGAATTATCTGCGGATGCTGCTCCCCCTCCCCCTCCCGGTGCTGGACCATCCCCCTTCGCCGGTATGCGCGCCGCACCAGCATGTCCTCCACCTGCCCAAGCGACAGGAGGAAGTTTGTTCGGTCGACCAGCTTCGGCTCAGCCTTTTGGTATGAATGTCGCTTCTTCCTCGGGACCTCCGAGTGCGTCACTTTTCGGCAGCGCTGCACCACCAACATCTCCACCGTCGGGATCCTCTCTTTTCGGCAGCGCTTCGACAAGTAGACCTCTGTTTGGTCAAGCCGCATCACCGGGGAGTGCTACCGCTCCGGCCCCATCGCTCTTCGGAAGTGCTGCACCACCTACGCGGTCGACTGGATCGTTCCTCTTTGGGAGTGCTGCACCGCCTACGGGGTCGAGTGGATCCTCCCTGTTCGGAAGTGCTGCACCGCCTACCAGGTCGGGTGGATTCCGACTGTTCGGAGGTTTCAGAGGTGCTGCACCGCCTACGAGGTCGACTGTGTCGTCCCTCTTCGGCAGCGCAGCAGCGGCAACGACTATACCGCCAAATCCCGCGTCCGGTCCCACCCCAGACGCGTCCCTCGACCGCATCATTGCCCTCCAGTCGTTTGATGGGTATTGGAATGGCACGCCTGAGTTGTTCTCCTTGCTTGGTGTCGCTCCGGAGAAGATTGCGGGTTTGCAATCGAACTTCAATTGTGAAGTGAAGGTACTGGTGACTGCCCTGGTGCTGGCATTCTTGGAGAGGAAGTTAGCGAGTAAGAAGGAGGTATGGGAGCTGGTTGGTGAGAAAGCCAGGGGGTGGTTGCAGGGACAGGGCGAGGGGGACATCGAGGGCTTGATTGGGAAAGTGGGAGGAGTTTTGGAAGAGTAATCAAGGTGAGGAGGAATACTGGGTGCGACTTGGATTGAGCATCGAGAAGATTGTGGTCACAGGCTTCTGTTTTTCTTTTGATGTGGGACCTTTGCTCATTTTCCAGACGTCGCTTTATTAGAGGAATTCGGATACCTATTGCGCTGTTATATTTTAGTGAGCCAAAACCTACGGGATAGGAAAGTCTTCACATATCTGCTTTTCAAATTTACCCTCCACACGCAAAGTTGATAGGCGCCCGTCAGAACCTTTCATCTGCCGTACAATCAGCATTCGCTAGCGGGATGATGTTCGAACAGCCCTTCGGATATACCCGATGGAGGTCTACTATCCCAAGCCAAGAACACAGGTGGACTAATGTAAAGAATGACCGCATATCATCTCCACCAGCTTTATCATCGAAGATGATTCAATGGCAGAGGCGGTGAGCGGGTCTTTTACTGATTACTCTAAGACAGTGAATACAATCGCAACTTGCAAGTTGCGAAAAAGGGCGGCGAGAGGCTCGCCTCCGGTTCACTGGCTTGGCGTCGCGGATGCGCGCTAACCCAATTCCGGATAACAAGCGCCATTTCCGATCTCGGGTCTACAACAACGTCCTGTAAGAGGTGCTGTGAAGCCGTGTAAATGTGAATGAACCCTCAAAATCATTCCCCTGGGACGGTTGCTGAGGGTCGCCTTTCAGGTGCTCCGGATAAGTACAAATGTCGTGCTCAAAAGCTTAATTTGGGCGGCTCGGCGAGGAAAGGATGTACCGCAGTAACATCCGAGCTTCGCGCCTGACGCCGCCGACGGGGGGTAAAAACTTCTCCCCACCACACCCAACGACCGTTCATTCACCATGCCACCATATAGTTGAGACCCAGTGTTCCCGCCCTCCAAAGGCGAGCTTCGTCGTATATCTCTACCAGCGCACCAGCGCCCCCAACCCTCACCTCATCCTTGCGCGTCCTGCTGCAGCCGTCCCGCCGAGAAAAAACTCAGACGTCATGGTACGCAACATCGTCGTCCTCGGGGGCAGCTCCCACCCGCAGCTCACGGAGACAATCTGCAACCACCTTGGAATCCCGCCGGCCAATATCCTCCTGGGCAAGTTTGCTGTTGGCGAGACGCGCGTGGAGATCAAGGAGAGCGTCCGTGAGAAGGATGTCTTTGTCATTCAGTCGGGAGGAGGGAAGGTCAATGACCACCTCATGGAGCTACTCATCACCATCTCGGCCTGCCGCACTGCCTCTGCCAAACGAATAACGGCCGTCCTCCCCTTGTTCCCGTATTCTCGACAAAGCGACATCCCGTACAATAAGACCGGCGCACCGCTTGCCAAAGGTCGGGAACACCGATCCAGGCAAGGCACGTACACATTTGATAGTCGGCCGCAGACTCCATATCCGGGTCAGCCGGAGAGTGCGGGCCTGTTCAATGGCACGCAGAGCCTGTCCAAGGAATTAAGCCGGTTGAAGATGGATGAGCGGAATGGACGCAGCCCCACCAAGTTCGATGCGCCTAGGAGGAGTGATACCCTCGACTCTTCCAAGTCAGACAAGTCGGCCGAGTCCTCAAAACTGTCGAACGGACCCGTCAATGGTGTGAACGGTGTTTCCAAGGCGGTCACGAAGATTCCGCCTTTCCAGCCCCAACCCGGCTATAGGCAGTGGGTGGCCCAGGCTGGCACGCTCATTGCAGACCTCTTGACCTGTGCAGGCGCAGACCATGTCATCACTATGGATTTGCACGACCCCCAGTACCAAGGTTTCTTCGACATTCCCGTAGACAACCTCTATGGTCGCCATCTTTTGCGCAAGTATATCCAGTACAACATTCCGAACTACCAGCAGGCGGTGATTGTAAGTCCGGACGCCGGAGGTGCTAAGCGTGCAACTGCCGTGGCGGATGCGCTTGGGATCCAATTCGCCCTCATCCACAAGGTAGAGGCCTCGGTTAGATGACCTTGGACGACTCAGTCGCTAAATCGGAACAGGAACGGCGCCCGACCCAGATTACCGATCGGCAGAATGCGACGATGATGCTTGTTGGCGATGTCAAAGACAAGACTACCATCCTGGTAGACGATCTCGCAGATACATCGAACACAATCACTCGGGCTGCCAAGCTGCTGAAGAAGGAGGGTGCTACCAAAGTGTATGCCTTGGTCACGCACGGTATTCTGAGCGGAGATGCGATTGACAGGATCAACGCGAGTGCCCTCGACAAGGTGGTCGTCACCAACAGCGTGGATCAAACCGAGCACCTGGCGAGATGTCCAAAGCTTGAGGTTCTGGAGGTCGGCAATGTTTTTGCTGAGGTAAGTTGCGCTCTACTGCATCATCTTACCATGACCTGCAGTATTGTCAACTTGGTTGCGTGATCTAACTTCTCCTCTAGGCTATCCGTCGTGTGCATCACGGAGAGAGTATCAGCGTGCTATTTGATTACAATTAGGCGCTACAATCTCGGATTTACATATCTGCATGGGGCGGTATGGGTGTCATAGTGTCCGTTGACTGGCATGCGAGATAGACGCTCTACACCTCCACATTCCCTTCATCTAACGGCACAGGCGGCGCAAAAGTCTTTTTTCCTTATCATATTGTACATCATCAATGATAGATGCTGTGCTTCCATCATCTTCACTACTAAGTAGTGTGCCATATGTTGGCGATGCTGGAAAAGCGGAACTGTTTATCCGCTAAGGTGCCCCTTGTACAGCAAGCACCTCAGACCAGAACTGTTGTATAGAAGTACGATACCATGTGAGCCAGCTACGTCAGCGGCCATATCAGCATGTAACAAATACTAGTTATTGACCTCCTCGCGAGCATGGAGCGTTGTGTTTCTGTCATTTCACGTGACGCTGGCCATCTTGGCATTCGTTCACCTGCCACATGCATCCTGCGCTCACCATTCCTTTCGCCCAACACGACTCACCGCCAACCATGCCTCACCGCCGCGTCTCCGGCATCGCAAATGGCGCAGCTATGTCAACATCTGCCGAACGAAGGCCAGTGAGCTGATTCCGGCGTTACCACAGTATTCGCCCCGAAGCTCCCTTAACGTTACATTTCCATGTGGACAGCATCGTCAATACAGTCGTCCCAAAGTAGACCAAAGTAGACGGAATAGACGTCACCGGCATCGATTAGCACAGCAAAAGCATTTGCGGCCCAGACTACGATCCGCAGTACACAGTATTGTAAACGCCAGGTTCTCTGTGATTGGGCAGCTGAGCGTCACGGGTGCTTGAGCGACAGCCCGGAATGTCTCCCTCCCCGCGTTTAGTGGACGCCCAGATAAGGCGGGCATCGTCAGTCGTCGTGGCTATTTATGATGGTTGGCTGTGTGGCGGTGTGCTGTTGGTCATAATCCTCCCTCTCAGCTTCCTGCACCTCGTCCTCTTCAACGAACTTGAGGGTCTCGCTGAGACGATATTTCGAGTTCTAATGGGTGCAAAATTGGCTGGAAATCATGCGTCTCCATGTTGCGCACTTTTCACAGCGAGAAAGGAGGTATAGATAACGAATCAGTTCATCGCGCGAGCCTCGTCGTTTTCGTAGGCGATGCATTTCAACGTAGAATCATGGATATGGTATTCTTTCGCCATGGGGAACATTGTTGCGAGACTGTACGTCCACTAGCGTGGCATCTGGGTACCACTATAGGAAAGCATGCGATAGTCTATCAAGAGAGCTGACTTCTGTTCGAAAATAACAGTATCTCACGAACACTCCTTCTCGGATCTCCGCTCCGTCTACAACACGACGATTTTGTAATGGGGCTCTTCATCACAACCTGCTACACTGTCCTAATTGTTACATCCAACGTTGAGATCAAGACTCGATCCAATCTCCTCCCTCCCGGTTTCGACATTACAGCCTTAACAGCTGAAGAGATATCGGATCGCCAACATGGAAGCAAAGTCGTCATCGTCGTGGAGCAGATGCAGATCGCTGTCATATGGGGCTGCAAGACCTGCCTCCTCATCCTTTACTACCGTCTCACTGGTTCTGTCGCTGCAAAGTCGTTCCTCGCCCTCAAACTCTTAGCCGCATATGTAGCACTAGGTTTCGTCGTGATGGAGGCTCTCTATTTCGCAGCCTGGTGTCGCCCGTTCAGCTCCTACTGGGCCGTTCCAGCACCAACTCCTCAATGCAATGCCCTCACCAACCACCGCATCACCAATGCCGTCTTCAACATCTCCTCCGACCTTATCATGCTCTCAATCGCACTCAGCCTCTTCATCCGCTCCATGCTGCCATTGAAACGCAAACTGATCCTGTGCGGGATTTTCAGCGTCGGCATCTTTGCCATCCTAGCCGCCGTGCTGAATAAGTACTACTCGTTTACGAATCCCTACGAACCCGACTGGGTCTTCTGGTACGTTAGGGAAGCTTCGACGGCGGTGTTGGTGGCGAATCTGCCGTTTACGTGGACGCTGCTGAGGAGGATGTTTGGGCTTGAGGCTTTTGATGCTGGCCCGGTGCCGGCGCAGATGAAGTACCATTCTTCACGGACGTCTGGCGGAAGACGTACGGCACGAGCGCGGCATGCTCATCAGGGAGGTTCGTTGAAAGAGATGCATTCGAATAGCCGAGGGAGTCGAGGTTCGCAACCAGCATCCTATCTTGATTCTATCGGCAGTCGACACCAAGGCAGGGAGACAAGTCACGCTCCAGACGCAAATGTCCAACGGCATGACTTTGTCCATTTATCTGCAGACATCGACTTGGAGCAGGGACTAGCACCGTCGTTGCAGAGCCCCAGGTTACACATTACGCACCAGTCACCATCTCGTCCCACAACCCCCTTACCTCCATCTCGAATATCATTGCAACTCAGTCCAGACGGTACAGGCGGCTTCATCACTCGTCCTCGTCACGCACATCTCTCAGCTGATTACCACCGGCCAGCGTCGAGGGCATCGAGTAGAGCGACTACATCTCGTCAACTTATGTCGCCGACGCCTTCGCATATCGGCAGTGTGGTTAGTGATAGAGGCTCGCATGCTGAGCCGGGATGTGGAGGTGCTGATGGGGAAAGTGGTAAAGTTGCAGGAGCAAGAAGTGCGGTGGATAGGAGGAAGAGGGGGAGGCTGAGTGCTTGAAACGAGGATCTTGTAGAAGGTCCATACCGGTGTTTGAGGCGTTTTGGATTGCAGGTTTAGGAAGATATACCTTGGGTCGGTGCCATTGTTCTTTCTGGGGCTTGTTATTCTCGGCTCACAAAATGTGAAGTCATGATTATAGCGGCAATATTAGTGGAAGGGCTGGTCTCGTTCGGGAAACAGGCCTAGATCTGCAATGTACATGTAGTACAGAGGGAAGCGGAGTACAGCATAGCCTGTGGTAGAGTCGCCTAGCTTCAGACTTAGAAAGTCGTCACTTATCATTATTACCGAAACTTTGAAAGTCACGCAAATGCAAAATAACCTCCGTAGGTATCATTAAATCAGACCAACACATCATCCCCTCCCATCCTGCCTACTGACACATGCCAGACACCACACTACCCGCCACCTCCGCTACCACCCTCACCTCCCTCCTCCCATCCTCCTAGAACGAACATCACCACATCATCTCCCTCCACCAACCTGCACTACCTCCAACCGATCCTTCACCAACCCCCTCCCCCTCTCCCCCTCCCTCTCCCTCTCCCTCTCCGCCCTCCCCGGCGTAAACAACTCAGCCCCCAAAACCATCACCGCAGGCACAATCGCCGCCTCCACCGTGCCCCTCCTCTTCCTCCTCCCTTTGCCCGCCGCGCTCATGGAGAGCTCGATCCTTGGTTCGGGCCGGGGCGGCGTCCGGTCCGGTTGCACCTGTAGAGGAGAGGTGCTGGAACCCGAGGAATGCCGGCGGCGGTGGAAGGGGGAGAAGGAGTGGAGGTGGGATTTGGGGTTTCGTGATGGTGATGTTGGGCTGAGGGGTGTGGTGGTTGTTGTGGGAGTGGCTGGGAGGGGTGGGAGGGGGATGTTGATTTCGGTGTAGAGGGGGGTGGTGTTGTTGTTGTTGGAGGAGTAGGGCGGATGCTGTGAGGGATTTGGCGTTTTGGGTGGAGATGGATGTGTGGAGGAAGGTAGTTGTGTGCCGTCTTGTTTCCGCTCTGCAGTTGCGCGCTGGGGCGATGTCTCGTCGAGGTGATGTACCATCGTGGTTTCCGGCGGGGGAAAAACTGGACAAGATGTGTATAACTCTCACACAGTACTCCACAGCGAACAAAGGGTTTATGATCGCAAATCCGTATATAGATAGATAGATAGTAACAGAGCTGCACAAGGGAATCCAACGAGTGAGTATTCACAACGATCAACAGGGAAGCAGGAGGAGGTCTCGCAAGAACCTTGTCTCCATACCCCTCAGCTATATAACCACCGTCAGCCTGAACTCCGTGTCCAGCTGACCATCTTTCCCATCGCGGCTGAGTTCGTAGTGGAAGCTCAGGCGGCCTTAATAAGTCAGGGTCGTAATCGTAAGCGGAGGTGAGGCGTTGAGGCGCAGCATTGTGGCGCTGATGCCTCTTCTGGGTATCCTATCCTGGGGCGCGAAGGTTGGAGCGGTAGGAATTCTACTGGACGACCGTATTTGTAAATCTGGAAATTTTTGGACGGGAATTCTCGGGGGAGTTTTTAAGTGATGAGTGACGTTGGAGTTTGGGAAGTGAATGCCATTGGTCACGTGACCTGAATTTCCTCGGCCCGGGGATTTCGTGTCTCTCAATGTTTTGCACGTGGAAAATTCTTATCCTCGGGTGGAGGCCATTTTTGATAGCATGTGGCCGTGGCTGTGCGTGCGTTGCGGCGCTACTCCCGTCCGTTGTCTCCTCTGATGATGACATAAGAATGAGGGGGGATTGCCCGAGACCGCTTAACTGATACAACTTTGACCTGGCGCGGCCAAAAAGCGGCCAATCAGAGTTTTCACTAAGTATGGAATTCTTGGAGCTGAAAATGAACGCCCTGATCTGGTTCATACCGGCGTAGATCATGACATGGTCGCAGGTTTTCCTGACGATGTTGACGAATCCAATGGGCCCATTCCCCGCGCGATGGAAAGAAGCTAGGGACGACTCTGCGGGTAGGGCCGCACCGGCGACAATGCCGCTGGCGCTAGATTGACAGCGCACACCTATTCGAGGATTTCGCGTTCCATTCACGTGTAAGAGACTAGCGTAGACGTTCGTCTGTACCTAAAGTGCTTGTGATCTCCATTAGTGCCTATGTGCCCTAGATCTAGCGTCTTACGATCCGATCACAATGTGGCTTTGTAAAGGACCCATCTGTTAGGATCCGGTTTTATTTACTGTGTATCGAGTAGCAACCAACCACCTCTTTTCGATTTTCATACCTAAATATTGGAAGCACAACGTCACGTCCTCGAGTTATGTCACCTTCATGTATCGCAACAGTGCCCAGCATAGGTGGATTACATATACACGCCAATCTCAGATTCCCTAATCTTGTATGAGTCAACAGTGTAGCATAACCCTACGGCGAATGACTTCGGCTTTTTTTTTTTTTTTTCGCGTGGAACGGTGGCAATGAGGTTCACGTGCTTTGCTGCTACCATCTGGTACTGACGATCGACGTCTCCGTCCGCATACCTAGTTCCTTTAAGTGACAATCAAATGTTCAGTAGTGCGGTTCCGTCGGCCTTTCGGCGGCTCTGTCGGCCCTCTAGCAGTTGAATCGATGTAACCACTGCAATAATGATGTAGACGGGTAGGTACCCAGGGGAATATAAAGGCCTTCCGCTACCGCAAAGAAGCATTCCCCGAAAATTCTCGCGAACTTTCTTCCCAAGTTAAAATAGTGACAGCTGTCAAACTCCCAACCCCCAGCTCCATTTCTTTACTGCTATCAATCATGGCGACCTTCAAAACGGATTTGCCAATGACTCAAGTGCACGTTGACGAACAACGTGCTTCTGACGCCTCTTCCGGGCCTCTGGCTCTGGTCGACGATGAGAGACGAATTGGCACAGATCGGAGCACGTCACCCTCCGACCTCGAAATCGTGGACTCCTGGGAGCTGAAATGGCCCACCGACTCTGAGAACCCACACAATTGGGCCATCTGGAAGCGGATCTACCATGTCGCTGTGCCCGTTTGGTACGGGTTCACCGTGTAAGTGGAATCTGTCCAAGAATCATGAGTGTCGAATAGCTGTACTGATCCTCATGACAGCACATTTGGTATCTCGGTCTTTGCCCCATCTGTTTCCGACGTCACGACCGACCTCGATTGTTCGCGCATCGTAGCTCTCTTAGGCATTTCAGTTTTCACCTTCGGCCTGGGCTTTGGGCCCATCATCTCGGCCCCATTAAGTGAGAGGTTTGGTCGCAAATATGTGTACCTCGTTTCAGCCATTTTCTTCATGTTTTTCATTACGGGCGCCGCGCTTGCGCCAAACATAGGAGTTCTCTTGCTGTTCAGATCGTTGGCCGGGATAGCGGGCAGTCCTGCGCTTCCAGTCGCTGCCGGGACGAAGGCGGATGTCATAACGCGAAAGTCAATGGCGCTTGCCATGAGTCTCTTCATGATCGCTCCCTATTTGGGTTCTTGCTTAGGGTGAGTATTCCAACAATCTCTTCAAAAGGAGTGACGCTAACCAGGCATGTTCCCTCCCTCAGTCCCGTCGTGGGAGGCTTCGCAACGCAATACAAGGGGTGGAGATGGACCCAGTGGTCCCTCCTTATTGCGGCTGGGATTGTCGTCTTGATGGCGCTACCCATGAAGGAAACGTATAAGAGGGCAATCTTGAGAAACAGAGCGATCAAGCAAAGGTTCCGCTTCCGGAATCTCTTTCCTCCCGTGGAGTCTCAGCGAGGAACACGCTAATCCAGACCTCCGTGCGGCCCATCCGCATGCTTTTCACTGAGGTGAGCTCCCATGTGCACCCTTCAGGTAAATCATTGGACTTGGGCTGATGATCATACAGCCTGCCGTCTTTTGTTTCTCATTATACTCGGCCTACGCCTTCGCCGTTCTCTTCCTCTTCTTCGCAGCCTTCCCCTTCGTCTTCCAGAGGCCCCCGTACACGTTCTCCCTCTCCTATGCCGGCCTCCCTTTCCTGGGAACCGCATTCGGCGTGCTCCTAGGCGCCGCAGCGGTTATCCTCATCGATCGCAAGTGGTACCAAAAGCATGTCAGAAATGGCGACGCGACCCCAGAGCATAGGCTGTATAGTGCCATGTACGGGAGCATTGGAATCCCGGTCGGGCTGTTTTTGTTCGCCTGGTCCGCCGGCAAGGGGGTGCACTGGTCAGTCCCGGTGGTGGCTGGGGTGCCGTTCGGCATTGGAAATCTGTGCTTGTTTGTAAGTACGCGGGAATACTCCAGGTACCGTATGAGACCTACATACTCACGCTTCGTCCTAGGCTCCCACGGTCTTATACATGATCGACACCTACGGCCCCATGTACGCCGCATCCGCCATCGCGGGCAACGGCATCTTCAGATACACACTGGCTGCTGTCTTCCCCCTCTTTACTTTTGAGAGTACGTATCTTCCCCATCACCCGCACCTGAGGTTTCTCTATCTGACGTCTGAGAAGTGTACACCACGATGGGCACTGCCTGGGCTACCACTTTCCTCGGGGGCCTCTCGTTGCTCATGCTGGCGATTCCGTTCGTGTTCTTCAAATTCGGAGCTCGGTTCCGGGCACACAGCAAGTATCAGCCGCCCCGCAGGTGAAGGGGCAAAGGTTGCCTAAGTTGGTCAAAAAGGTGTATAAGTCGTTCAGACCGGGCCTATAAACTGTTCAGGAGCGTCTGTAGCGGTTCGAGGGGCTAAATTGTTCAGGACGGTCTGTATAGGTTCGAGGGTGTCTAAATTGTTCACGACAGCTGTGTAGGTTGTTCGAAAAGTTTGTCTTGTAATATCCAAAGAGTGCAGTGTCATCTGCTTAATACCAATAGATTCAGTAATACACTATCCTGCTGAGTGCCCAAGTGGGTTTGCGATGCTTGTGTCCAAGGAGGTACCTCCCTATTCTCGCTCCTTCCGCATCTGCTCTGATGACCTAACCATCTCTTGCCGCACACAAAATCGTTAGTCTGCAAAAACTCCCCCTTCCTTACATAAATTTTTCATTCAGTTCGAGGACGTAAAATGGATGCATCTTCGGAGATTTATCTACGGCTCCAACTGTGCCTTCTTCGATTACCGTTGACCGGAACTATGCACCATTGGCTTCTTACTCAAGAGAGGTCTTGAAAGCAAGGCCGGCGAAGTAGATGCGCAATCCAGATCACCTAAGTGCACATGCCACCTATGGAAACAAAAGGCTAACACTCCGCTGAAGAACCGACAGACAAATCGCCGCTGTCCAAACCCACGCCGAAGGGTACACTTACACATCTTTCCACGCACGTCGCACGCAGACGAGTACAGATACCGAGACGTTTATCGGACCTCCGAAGCCACTGAGTGGAGACCATTACAGTGCCACTGGGAGCGCGAGGATGACTGGGCATCAACCCCACACTTAGTTCACTCGAGGCTCACGATGCATTTGCGATCCGTATTTGCTCGTCCTCTTGCCCAGCATCGGAAGCATACATCGATATATCACCTCACAAGTGTTCAAGTACTCCTTACTCACGTCACTTCTGCGGAGATCGAACAGGGTGTGAACTCAAGAGTTGGGGCCATACCATTGGGGGTTTGGGCAGCCGCAACATGGGCCTGGATGTGAGACGGCCCGTGGTACGAACGTGTCCTTGAAGTGTGTCCGCGGCCAGTCAGGATTGGTCGTGGCACATTGCGGGAGGGGAAAAGAACGAATGTCGTCTTCGATCGCACTCCGTTGCGGTCCGATCGCAGGGGGTAGAAGTGGTGCTCGAGGGTTGACCCTCACGATTCCTCACAGGCGCTAACCAGATCTGTCATCCCTGACGGCCGCCCACGTCTGTCCTCGCTCCACGCTTCGCAGACACGTCACTCCACCACCATCCTTTTCATCAAAACCCGCTCTTTATCCTGCTCTTGTGCATGCCCCTGCATTGCCGAGTTCATTTGGTCGCAATTCGTGTTGTACAGATAGCGGCGCTGTCCGCGCTTCCCCACGCTGCCACACCACAGTCTCCACGTCCACGACGGACAGTAATCGACTGAGTATGCACAGCATCCGCCCAATGGGGACGCGGGCGGCCATGCTGCACCCATTGCTGCACCACGACTCCGGGTTAATACTGTTCCACGATGGCTGCATTGCGACAGCGGCTCCTGCCTTCTGCGAGTCCATTCAGTCAATCAGACGTGGCACCAGTCAGAGGAGGCCAAGACGCATCGTTCCAACCTCCTCTGCTACGGGAAAGGACATTTCTTGCTTTCCAGAACGTCTCTGAGCCCTGAATTGCGAGACGAATTGGCCTGGTTGTCTGCTTTATCGAGAGTAGGTCTTGTGACCGTGGGCCCCTCGATTCTACATTCAGTGCATCATCTTGCGACGCGCCTCTGTTCGGTTGTCTTTTTTCTTTTCTTGGATATCGACCTCAGTCCTTTTTGTATCTGGCGTACGCATACCTATCCAATCCCCCTCAGTTCCTCGACGCATGACTGTCATCTCCCGATTGCCCGTTGCTTCCTGTGTCCCGTGATGGATAGACGACGCCATTTCCACGTCTGACAACCTCGAATCTCGCAGATCTGGCAAAGTCAAATGGACGGGTGAACCTGGCAAAGCAACGACAATGCGTCAATTCGCAAACGTTTCCATCTCACCATGGACAATTAACCCGTACACAGGCGCGGCGACCAATACGTCCAAAAGCCCTTATCAAACCGTACTGACGCCACAACCGCTATATAGGAGAGTCATACTACCACCTGCGCCGGTTTTCTATCATGCCGACGTTGAACAAGTTGTCGAACCAAGTGATGATGACGATGATGAAGCGGGTGAGTCGGCAGGGTGACATGGTTCAAGCGCGCATTGATGAGGAACAGGTCCGTCCGGAGCACCTCTTTCGAACCAGGAGACTATAGCACCAGTCGTGGAATCTCCAGCCGAAGACTCCAGCGCACCTCCAGTGCCTGAAGGGGGCGAGCAGACTGCGGACAGCACACCAGAACCACCGCCTGCCTCCGAGCCTGCGGGTTCCAGCGGCGAAGGGCAAACCGAGAAACCACTTTGTGAAGAGCCAGCGCAGGAAACTGTAGCTACTGGTGGCGATGAGGCTTCTCCTGAGGTCACGAGTGAGCCGCCTGCGGAAAGTGGACAGACTGAAGAAGCTGGTAAAATCGGCACAGGCAATGCCAGCGGCGACTCAGTACCAGCAGAGGGCTCGCTCACTGTTGAAGAAGTTATTCAGCCTGATCCCCAGAGCACTGCCGATGACAAGGAAGGGGGCGTAGCTGTAGCAGCTGAGAAAGCAACGTCCATTGAAGTGCCTGAAGGCGCTCCCAAGGAAGCATCTAACGCCGATCCTGCGCCGGACCCGGTTCCTGTGACGAAGCCAGAGGAGCCATCTGCCCTGCAAGCCGAGAAGAGTGGTGAGTCTGAGCTAGCGGTTCCACAATCCCCCAAGCCTCACGCGGAGAAATCTGTCCATTTTTCGCCTGACGTCAAAGATCCAGACGCCGCCGATGGTACCAAAACCAAAGATGAAGGGAAGAAGGGCAAGTCTAGTAAAGCAAAAGCTAAACCCAACGCTTTCATCCGAATCAAGCAGCCCCCACCGCCCCCAGCCGCATCATCCGTGAAAGAGGATAAGAAGAAAGGTGTGGACAAGGGCCACAAGAAGAAGCACGACAAGGAAGCTACCCCTTCGTCCCCCAGTGAGGAAAATAAGAAGTCACCAAGTAAGGACGAGAAGAAGAAAGTCGCTGAGAAGGAGTTCTCACCACCCCCGGCATCAAAGAAGAAGCTCAGTAAAGCCGAAGAGCGAAAGCGGAAGAAGGAAGAAAAGAACAAAAAGGGCAAGGAGAAGAAGGGTGATAAGGGAAAAGCAGGCTCGACAGTCAGTGCCGACAACATCCCGGCTGCAGAGGAAGATGCAAAGAGTGATGCGCCTGAAAGTGCAGGAAGTGAACCTGCCCCGGAAGCGCAGCCAGAGCCGCCCGAAGTTGCGGAGAAGCCACCGTCTTCCGTGAAAGACCCTGCCGAGCAGGCTGCCGCCGACTCTCCAGAGCCTGAGCAAGCAGCTGCTGAACCTACCGAGGCACCCACCGAAGAGGTCGTACCTTGTCCGGATTCGCAAATAGCCCCTCCGGAATCATCTTCGGATGCATCAGCAGATAACTTGGCAGAAGAATCGCCAGATGCCTCGCCAGATGCCTCGTCAGAGCCACAACAAACTCCCTCAGAACCCCAAGACCTGCCTTCTGAAGCTCAGAGTACCACCCTTGATACCTCAAATCCACCTCCAAAACCAGAAGATGAACCGAGGGAGGGCGATAGTGGCGAGGTCCACCTGAGTGAGACAATTGAAGCTGCTGAAGAAGTCCCCGAAGGAACTGAACAGTCTGTAGTGCTCGACGAAGCTCCTGCTGAAACTGACGAGTTCCCTGACAACTCTCCCGAGCAACAAGAAGGTTCCTCAGCGACCAATGATGTCCTCACGGAAAGCCCCGATGCAGCAGTTGAATCCAGATCAGAGGGACATACCGTTCAGCCGGATGAAAAAGATAAGGATGTAGAAGAATTAGTAGCAGACATTGCTGCGGAAGCCGACATCTCCGCGTCTCCCGCTGAGCAAGCGCCGTCGGTTCAAGGTGAGGCGGCAGAAGGCTGTCCTGAAGATGCACAAGCCGGAGGGGACGCCACTGCATCTGAAAACAGTGCTGCCATAGACGTCGCAGCAGTGGAAACTGCGGAACTCACCGCTGCCACAGTTGATGATACCGCGGACGACGTCCAACACGAGAGTCCGGAATCCACCGATCCGGTGTTGGAAAATCTTGACATGGATGCAACACCACCAGGTGCTGGGCCTGAAGTGGCGGCTGCCGACGCAGAAGCGGCTCAGGACACGCCTTGTGACGCAAGCGGTGAAGAAGAACTAGCAGCAGGTAGTGGTGTTGATGAACAGAAGCCTGTCCGCGCCAGCGAAGAAGTTACTGTTCCCACTGAAGAAGTCACCGCCCCCGCTGAAGAAGCTGCTGCTGCCACTGAAGAAGTTAATGCGCCCGCTGAAGAAATTACCGCTCCCGCTGGAGAAGTTACTGTTCCCACTGAAGAGCGAACTGCTCCCACCGAAGATTCTGCTGCTCCCACCGAAGATTCTGCTGCTCCCCCTGAAGAAGTCGCGGGCCCCACGAAGGAAGTTGCTGCGCCCGATGAAGAAGTCACCGCTCCCGCTGAGGAAGTTTCTGTCCCCACTGAGGAGGTTACTGCGCCCGCTGAAGAACCAGCTGTTCCCACCAGGGATTCTGCTGCTTCCCCTGACGAACTCGATTCCACTACTATCCCTGCTGTTGAACCTACCGACGCTGCCGAACCTGCCGAACCTGCTGAAACTACTGCTCCTACGGAACCTGTTACTCCTGCCGACAAACCCGCTGCGTCTGCAAACGAGCCTGCTGTTACCCTCGACGAACCTGCACAAAACGAGGAGAAAAGCAACCTGACTTCGAATGCGGGTGTGCCTCTATCTTCGGAGTACAAACAGGAACCCATGGTCGACGCCAGTTCTGATCTTGCTGATTCCAGCGAGGAGCCCGAGAATGCCCAGTCGCAACCTGAACCAGAAGTGGCCTCCGATTTGCCTCCTGGTAAGTAAGATTCTATCTTTGTTAGTCTTGTCCTGGTTTCATTCCCTTGACTTGACTGGCACTCTGGTCACGTGGCTTCGGGCTTCGCCAAGTCCTTGTCGACGGTCTACCTAGGTACTATGCCCAGGCATATGCATGCAGGTTTTCTGCACCCACCACTAGCGCATATGCTGTCATTGGGCTCACTATCCGATCGGGCACCGTCTTATCTCATCAACGACCCACTATTCCGTTTCTGGCGGGTTCGATTTCTTCCTCCCTTCACTTACACTGTTCTATCGTATTGCATTCTGTCTCGCTGGCATGCGCTTCCTCACAATCTATATGTTTGCTTCAACTACGCATAACTGGCCTGCGCTCTGACCTTCTGTCTAGAAACGTTGCCCGCTCCTAATGGGCCGGATCCCGACGGAGTGTTAAGAGGCGAACCCAGCGCTACTGCAGATGAAGAGTCTCCGTCCCAGCTAGCAATGGAGGAAGATGGTCCTACTGTGATAGTGCACAGTACGGATACAGAGCCCGTCGCAGCGGGGCAAGACGAGGCAACTGTGGACGGGGAAGCCGCCAAAAACCCGAATATTGGAACCGTGGAGAACATGTCTCAAGTTGCTGAAAGCGAGAACAACTGTTCAGGAACGACGGTCGAGGGCGAATCCACCGGTGACTTGGCCTTAGATGCCTCCAATATGACGCCGGATTCAGGTGAAGACAGTCGTGACGAGGCGGGCAAAGAGAACGCCGCAGCACCCGGAAACGAACAGTTTGGTGAATCCGTTCAAGAAAATCTGGCGGAGCCTGCTGCTGTGACGGCTCAAGACGCTCAGGCAGCCAATGATGTGAGGGCAGCGACACAAGAAGGTGAGACCGAAAATGAGGAGGAATCTTCGCCAATTGTTTTGGAATCTCAGAGCCTGTCGGAAGCTGCAAAAGAAGAGGCTAGTCCGGGCGGTGGGAACGAGGAAGGCTCAAATGACGAGCCACTTTCGAAAAGTGCTGATGCGGATGTTATTGACCAACCCGCTGCAAACGAAGAAGCGGATATCACGGAAGCTGCACCCGAGACTCGAGCCGACGGTGTGGAACATGAATTGGAAGACCCTGCGCCAGCGTCTATGCTGCCCGCATCCGCGCAAGAAACTAGCAATCCAGCGCACCAGGAGACTTGCAACGACGGCTCCGGCGACACAAAGGACATGGTTGCGGATGATCAAAGGGAAGTGACGGCAGCTGATGCAGGAGAAGCTGAACCAGCTGAGAAGGTACAAGGTACAGCAGAGGGCTCTGAGACGCCAGATACCCCGTCGGCAGCAGAACCTAGATTTCCCGATGAACCCGTTGAGCCCGACAACGACCCGCCCACCGTGGCAGAAGATGAGAGCAAATCTGACCCCGCAGCTGCTTCCGAGGATAATGCGACTGCCAATGTGCATATCGAAGGTTCGCCAGCAGCGGAGCCGTCAACTGACGAGGGTGCGTCTGCGGAAAACCAAGATCAAGACGCAGAGGTTGAGAACATGTCGCCTGAAGGCATACTTCCCGAAGCAAGCGGGCGCGATGAAGTTCGGCCTGAGGAGGTATCAAGTGCGGAGACGGAGCTGCAAGACGCTGATCCCGCAAGGACCGATTCTGAAGGCACCCAAACTGAAGAAATGCAAACTGCGGAGGCACAACCTTCGGTCATCCTACCCGAGGAAAGCCAACCCCAGGAGAACGAGTCCCAAGCGGCGCAGCCTCAACAAGAAAAGGTACTGTCTGAGGGTTCTGGGAACTCTGGGACTGAGGAAGGGGCGACAGACTCGACGCAAGAGCAAGCGCCGACCAAAGATCAGCTCGCCGTTGAAGGGACTACTGAAGACGGAAAGACGGAAGCCACGGGAGGAGAGAACCCACAGACAGAGGACGAGCAGGTTGGGGAGCCTCAAGAGCAACCTGCTTCAGTGGAAGCCCCAACTGATGGTGCGGCTGCTAATACGGCGCAAGTTGAGGAAGAGGTAGATATACGGCCGCTGGAAGAAATCCGAGACTTGGAACCGCCATCTGTGGAGAAAGAGGAAGTTGAGACACCTTCGCATGAGTCTGTAGAGAAAGATGTATCTGATGACAACACTGCTGAGGAACCCGCTCCAAAGGAGGAGATCCCGACCGAGGACACTCACTCTGAGCCACCGGCGGAGCATGTGGAAGAGGACACATCCAATCAGGACAGTGTGCCGGACGCAGAGCAATCTGCTCAATCATCACAAGATGAGACAAACACGGAGCCCAGCGCTACTTCAACCGCGGAATCTACCATTCCCACAGATTCAAACGAGGACATGCCGGTTACGAATAAGACTTCTGAGCAACCTATTGCCGAGGGAAACAGCAGCCACTTCAGAACCGCAGATGCAGCAGATGATATGCAGGAGCAGGAGCAACCCAAGTCAGGTGAGCCCTTGGCTGCTGCAGAGGGAAGCAATGAGGACTGCTCTCGTTCGTCGCAGCAAGCAGACGCCACAGAAGAGGCGTCTCCTGAGTTAACCGAACAAGCGACCCCTGACGCTGTGGTGGAAGAAGACTCAATTTCGTCTCATAGTGAACCTCCGATTCCAATCCAAGCAGAGACTGCAGGAGCGCCGGAGTCTAGTGAGGACACCGAAGAGTCGTCAGACCCACAACCTGTTTCTGAAGATAATATACCTCAACCCCAACCTGTAGAGGAGCCGCCAGCAGCTTCTGAGACTGACCTCCCGATGGCGGCCGTCGACCAGGCTGCCGTGGAACAAGAAGATAAACAGGCAGATTCCCTCAAAGTAACTGCAGATACGCCTGAATTAGGTGAGTGTTAATGATTGATTGACACCCCATCTCCCCAGGCTCGGTCTGGATCAAATGAAATTTCGGCCCCTAACCTTTTCCCCAGATCCCGTTGAACCCGAGGTGTGCGACATTTCGGACGCGCCGGTTCGTGAGCCAGATACACCAGCAGTAGAACCTGTAGAAGCGCAAAAAGAATCTCCAGAAGCGTCAACTGCGACGAGCGCAGAACAAACCATGGAAGCGGACAGCAAAGCCTCGGAAACTACGCCCGATAGTGATGCTAAGAAAGAGCCTATACCAACCTCGCAGAACGATCCGTCAGGTGAACATGAACAGATATCCGATCCACCGCAGGTCGTCAAAGAAGCTGTCAAATCCGTAGAAGAGTCGGTTTCGGAGCCAAGTGTTGAAGGGGGACAAGAAGAAGCAATTCCCCGGGCTGCTGAGGCCTCGGAGGATACCGCGTTCCAAGCAACCAACGGGGAACCTGCTCCGTCTACTGAACTGGCAGCGACCGACAATGCGGGCGACGGAAAAGACAAGAATGAACCTGAAATCACTGAGAACCCAGAGGGACATGCAGCTGGCGGTAATGGGAAGAGTAATCGTCCTGATGCGGTTGCTGCTGAGCAAGAGAAAGTCGAGGACAGCTCTGCCGGAGTTGGCGAGGTCGAAGTCAGGACAACCGAAGGTGCAGCCCAAGATGAGAAATCTGACGGTGTGCCGTCAGATGAGGCGTTGCCAATTACAGATTCTGTGGAAGAGGGCGCCGGTGATGTCAGCATCGTCGAAAATGCCACAGCAGCACCAGAAGGAAAATCGACAGATGACTTAGCGCCAGTCGCAGACCCATCCGTGGAAGTCGAGACGACTGCAAAGGAACCAGTAGCCGTGCAACCAGGCGGCGATACGGCTCCCGAGCACGCAGATGATATGCCGATCGCCGCGGTGGAGATTGTTGCTTTAAAGGAGCCCGAGAAAGGAGGAGAGGACGAGTCTCAGGTTAATGAGAAGGCGGTACCTGGTACGCCTCAGAACGAAACAGCGATAGTCGACGATCCAAAGGCCGAAGGGTCTCCAGCGATGCCATCGAGAGAAAAGCATCGGCGACGGCACTCTCACAGTCATCGCGATGGAAAGCACCATTCCCATCATTCAAACAAGAGACGGGAAAGCAATGCTAGTACAGCTGAACGCCCTACACTCAACGGCATGGCACTTTTAGCTGCAGCGAAATTTGCTGGGTCAGCGAGGAAAAGACGCGATAGTATCACCGAAAAGGACTCGAACAGAGACAAGATCAAAGTCAGAGACTTCGAGACCGAAAGACTAAAAGGCAGTAGCAGCAGAGATCGAGAACATAGGGAGCGATCACACCGTCACCGCGACAGGGGTGACGAGAAGGAGAGAAAGCGCCGTACTCTCCAAGAAATGGAAGAGGACGTTGAAAGGAGGAAGCGCCATGAAGCGCGGCGGGCAGAGCGCGCGGAACGGGAACGGATTGCACGGGCAGAGGAGGCTGCCAGAATACAAGCCGAAGAGGAATCCCGCAGAAGGCGAAGGGAAGAAAGGCTTCAGGAGGAAGAAGAGGCCCGTAGGAAGCGACGGGAGGAAAGGCGTGCTCAGCGAAAGGCTGAAGAAGAACGTCTAAGGCTCTTAGAAGAGGAGAGGATTGCGAAGGAAGAAGAAGCACGTCGTATACGACATGAAGAGCGAAGAAAACGGCATGAGGCCGAGAAGGAAGCAAGGCGACTGGAGCGCGAGAAGGCTGAGCAGGCCGAAAGAGATGAGCAGGAAGCGCGTAGGCTACGCCGCCAACGCAGGGCAGAGCGCGATAAACAGCAACGTGCTCTTGCCACAAAGGAACCCGAGGAACTCGAGCGGCCTCGCACTCGTGACGCTACTCGACGGGCTGCTGAGGAAGAGGAAGACGATGTCGCGCCACCTACTCCTGTCTCACCCAGAGCACCAACGCGGCGGCACACTGGCGAGCGAACTAGAGAGCCGCCACAGCAGAGCAGAAGGAACAGCTTGTTGGGCGGAATCGCCTTGTTTGGCCGCTCTCGAACGGAACCCGCTGTGCCCACTTCGAAGCCGATAAAACCTGTATCGAGGGTGAGGACGGAGCCAATAGACGACATGAAGCATAAGGAAAGACCGATAAGTAGTCATCATTCCTCAAACGGCAGCAGGGAACGAGAGCGACATCACCGTCGCCACTCACACTCACATCATCACCGTCAATTCAAGTCCGCAGAGGAGGAGGAGGAGGAGTACCTAGCCCGCAAGGAAGCACGGCGGGCAGCTCGTGCAGCCAAAGAACAAGAAATGGAGATGATTGGGGCGAACGATGGTGGTGTACCTCTTGCTAGTCCTGTGGAGGACAGCGCTCGACTTCCGCCAGATCCTGTGGAAGCTGA
This sequence comes from Westerdykella ornata, assembly GCF_010094085.1. NCBI lineage: Eukaryota > Fungi > Ascomycota > Dothideomycetes > Pleosporales > Sporormiaceae > Westerdykella > Westerdykella ornata. Next base: position 94,048 of record NW_022986866.1, on the reverse strand, counting down.
GCCAGAGGTGAACAGGCCGCGATCTCTTTTTGTCGATGAAGCAGCAGCTGTGGTGGGAATTGGTTCGACTTCGTCCGGTGAACGTCGCGAACGTAGGAGGACAAGTCGCCGGATTTCAATCGTGGAGAATGAGCGGCCGAAGAGCAGACGCATATCTGTCACCGAGAAAGAACGACCTGTGAGTCGCCGCTCAGAGTCAGACCGCCCCCGTACTCGCTCCGGCGAGGAGAAAACACGCGAACGGCCAAGAAGAAGCGAGACTGAGCGAAGCAGCCGCAATAAGAAGAAAGACGAAGGCGGATTTAAAGGCTTGTTTGGGGGCCTGAAGAAGATTATGGCGTAAGCCTGTTCAATAGTCCTACAGAGGGTCCAATGGGTACAGGTTGGGAATCGAACATACGCGTGATAGACGACGCTTCTCACTCAATGGCGTCGAAGCGTGATCGATTCAGACGGAGAATTAGAATTTTATGTCTCTTCACGTCGAGCTCTCTTGTTATCGCGGTTTGGGATGGGAGGGACTTTTGTATCATTAACATTTGTATGCGTCGAGGCTTGCCAGATTGGCTTAGCCCATGTTACGAGACTGTTCCTTCTCAGACTGTATTACTTTCCGGGTATTGGTTTTGGGTTGAGACAGATCCACTGGGGTAGGATTATTGCGAGCTAATGAATCCTCACGAGTTATTTGTGGTCAAAGATTGCTCGATTATGGGGAGAGACGACAGGCGTAACGTGAGCGGCAAGCGAGTCGGTCAGGTAAGCGAGTCGGTCACTAAATGCAGCCCTCCACCTCCGTACATGAATATCTCAACACCACAACAAGCTATTGCAGTGCACTATAGCTTAAATTAATCCTCTACCTCTACTGCATCTTTCTTGCATGTCCGCTTGTTGTGCCCTGGCTCACCACACTTCTTGCAGCGTCGAATGACCTCTACACTAGCACCCACTTGCCCTCTCTCCTCACGCCTCTCTGCCTCAAGCTGAGCCTCAGCATTCCTCTGAGCTACTATCACCTCTGCTTCTGCCTG